>NC_136430.1:15217500-15232500 GCF_052849685.1 Lactuca virosa | reverse complement strand
TCAATTGAGAAAAGACTGGAATGAAACGCAGCCTCGGAACAGAATTATGGTGCTTGCTGGGCCTTGATGGTGGAACTGGCATTTTTGGGGGGAAGAAAGCGGCCCCCTTTTGCGGCAGAGCAGAGTAGGCAGCATCGCTTTCCCTCGTGTAGCTATGATGCCATTCAGAAACAACACAAGAATAAGAAAAAGAAAAAACAGTCTTTCTCGGATTCTTGCCATCACTGTCAAATCAATTTTTCTGTAGGCATCAAGGTAAGGGTTCTTCGGGTCGATCACAGATTTTCGGCCCCGTCGTTTCGTTTGGCTTCCACTCCAGTTGACCTCTCTTGTTTCCATCCCCGTGAGAAGGTAGAGAGCAAAACCAACCCAGCAAACCACTATTACTATGCATTAGTAAAGCATGTACTTCTTGCAAGGCTTGCTGAGCTTCTTCATGTGACAGACATCGCAAAAGTAGTCCGTCGAACTATCGCCGATAGAGGGCATCGAAAAAGTATACGATTTTTGAACCCTTCTATCTAAGCAATTATAAGAGCGCAGAATTTGACCCCCCTCAAATGGATGGATCTGGGATTGATTGCGGAACCGAGCAGAGATAACCCCGGACGGGCAGGAAGGTTAGCTGCTTACTACTGGTTGGAACGTAGGCAGGAGACAAGACAAGGGATAGGCTATGAGAATCTATTTCATCCGTCTTTCGATACATCCATATAGTCACAACCCTTTCTTCGATGAGTCTCCTTGCTTAAAACTTCCTTCTCTTGAAAAAATTTCTTACTAAACCGACCTTTCAAAATGGATCTAAGATAGCACTTGCAATCAACAAGGCTATCATCCCCAGGCAATACACCGATTCCGGCTTTTTCGGTGTGATCTTTTCGCTTCCATCGTCCTTTTGAACCCAGTCGAAAGCGGGAAAGAAAGCAAATCTGCCAAGGCTATAAAGTGGTTAAAGATACATTTATCTGTACAGGCCTGTTGAAATGCTTTAAGAGGTCAATACATTAGCCATCGGGAGCGCTCTTTGAAAGAGAAAGAACGACGTATCCGCTCTTCTTGCTTGTTACAAATCGGTTGTGCACAGTTCCATGGGCAGGTATAATAGTAAAAGAAGAGGACGCAAGCACATTCATTGTCTACTCTTACTGTTCTCGAATAGGCTCTTTCCGGTCCCTTTCTCCAAGTGTAGATGGCAGCAGTTATGCGCACCAGACCTTTACTTGTGCTATCGAAAAGGCAATGCAAAAAGGAGATCTGTTTGGAAGATAGCTAGGGACTGTGATCCGGTAATACCAGTCAACTCCTTCTTTCGCTTATGTCAGGTAAATTCCTTCTATCCCAGTGAGGAGTATAGAAAAATTCTTGCCTTCTGAGCTTGACTTCCTTGGGGCTGTTGATATCTTGTTGTCGTTCTTCTCTCTTTCCTGTGCGCGCTACCTATAATAGAAGAAAATAAGGAATCGACTTATTTCTCTTGTGAAGCTCTCTCTTGTTTAGCGAAAGTCTTCTTTTGCTGCCTATGGATCTGTCTTCTCTTGAATTTGTTTACAGACGATTTATGAACACTTAAAAAAAACTTTTTTAGATTCGCCCTGAGTGAGGTTGAAAACCGTTAGCAAGGCTACGAACCCTCTCGAAGGTTTACAGAAGAGTGCCTGCTTCCCAGATCAAGAGTATAAAAGAGAACCACGCACAGAAAGAGCCGCTAGATAATAGGGTGCGGGGAATGCGCTCTTTGAAAGAATAGGCTCTGGGACTGTTGACTTTCCTTTCTGTGTTTATGCGGAAGAGGGATTCTTCCCCATCAGGCTTTAGGGTTAACGCTTCGATGGTTGGTGGCTTTCTGGGCTTTGACAAATGCTTGTCTGTCTGGTCTGTGATTAAACCAATATCTCTCCGGTCTCTCGACTGTCCGGTTCTTAGTAGTAGGTCAATCTATGTCTGTCCTTTCAGCTTCGATTGTCCTGTCTGTAACCAATGCCTGGGAATTTTCTTTTAAGAATACGTTCGTATTTGATTCGAAATTTCTCTTATATTCCACCTAGCCTCGTGAGGTGAGTGATTCTTTCTTTTCGACTAGAGGAGTTCTCTTTGCTCTCGGTCCAAGCTACTTTCCATATCTTATATCCAGTAAATATTCATCGCTTATCTTGCTTTTGGTATAGGAATATGCATACAGGGATGAAGCTTAAGAGTTCAAGATCTTTCTCGCTCTGTCCTCCGTTGCTCAGTAGCTCTCTCTGCTTTCATGGCAGTTAGCCGGTTCTCGGTACAGTCTCTTCGATCCCATCCCGCCTAACCAACTCAAACTACTAATCCTAGCTCTTTCTTACTGCCTTAGTCTTGAGTTCCCACCCGGCTCTCTCAGGTTTCACAGCTCTAGCTAGTAGACGGTGCTGCTAATCCTTAACAACTAACGGTTAAGCAGGTAAGCGAAAACGAAGGAAGCTTGTTCCCGGTTCGTCGTTCCAAGCTTAGATTTGAGATAACTGTAAGAATTCCTGCATAGCAGGGTTACCGCAGCTAAGGAAGCCTTGCACTTAGAACCGAGGGATAAAGTCTCGAATATACAGAAAGACTCCTAGCTAGCTAATCCTTAAGCCGAGCTAGTTCTTAGTCTTGCTTCTGTAGCTCTTCCTTCTGTTGCCTGCTTCTGTAGCTCTTTCACCTTTCTTCGCTTCATTCGTTGCATTCTAAACTAGGGATTTGGAGCAGAAAGAGGAGAGGATGCTATCGAAGCTGTCGTATACCGCTTGCTGATTAGAACAAAGAATAGGTATTTAATACATTTTACATTGTTTTTGGTTGACCGAGAAAGAGGGAGCTATAGCTTATCTAAGGAGCGAGCTAAATACCAGCTTGCACTAATGGCTTCTTGGTGGCATATCGAGAGCACTTTCACAAAGTGATATTCTAAAGTCATGAGATTAAGTTAGTGAGATGCTATATCAATCAGTCTCTTCTTATTATTGTATATCTTTTCAACCAACCGCTGGAATATTCAATCTATCCCTATACCTAGATGGGATAAAGAAGATATTATCCTTGCTTTCAGTTACTTCTTTCATCCATCCGCTAAGGTTCTTTGTTTGAGTCACTAAAGAGAAAGGCTTTAGAGGAAATCCCACGGATATTGGGAATCATAGGAGAAAGATAAAGGATAGATGTCAGTTCTTTGAGTCGAAGAAGCAGTAGCAGAATTCGATATAGGCGAAAGAGGGAAAGCCCTTCGGCTGCGGTAGTTACAGGATCATCGGATAGCTATTAAAGGCATAACGGAAGAAAGGACCGAGCTGATTCTATAGCTGCCTATTCTGTAACAGTGGATTCTAGCACAACAACTTCTTCTTTGATTCAATTGCAGCTCCTTCTATGCCATCACTCCGGATTCGTACGCTGATACGATCACACCAAGAAAAGAAGACGCTTAGGAATGAAGTTAGCTTTCCTCGGATACGAGAGCTGGAAGAGCCAGCTTTACTTTCTCTGTGGTAGCATGGTTAACGGTAGCATGTTTGCGTTAGTCGGAAAAGAGAGATAAGAAGAAATAAGGGCCAAAGAAAAAAAGAGAATGAAAAATAAGAATAAATTGAGCTCGACTGCTTCTTCTTCCTCTCGTTCTTACTTCCCTCTAAAGAATAAATTGAGCTCGACTGCTTCTTCTTCCTCTCGTTCTTACTCGAGCTTTTGACTGACTTTCCTTTACCTTCCTTCTTAGTCACTACATTATCAGGTCTGACTCTATCAATTCCCTGGACATCGACCTCCATTAGATTCAAGTAAGGGCATTGGAGCACTTTGATGTTGATGCTTGAGAAGAAGCTGTGGCATTGACCTGACTTTCGGAATAGAATGTTCCCAGCTAAGACTCTAAGAGTGATTGATGTCATACCAGTAGCCCTTCTTACAACAAAAGGTATTCTGCCCGCGGGTTCTGGAACAACTCCTTCTATAGCTGCTGATTCGTGATCTCGACAAAGAGATTTCGAAAGGCTAGCAGCTGAGTCTGTTACCTATCTCAAAGAGAAGGCTTTGAATGTCATATGACTCCATCACGGATGAAAGCACCCTCGCTATTAGAGAGATAGTAGGCAGTAGCCATAACATAACCCTAGATGCCAAGAGGAGCGGGCAAGGTTGGACCGGGTGTAAAGGATGAGACTAAGGGAGGTTGACTGGGGAATTTCTTCCAAAAGCATAATAAGGAGTTGTTTAAGCGGGAACTGCAACTATACGGCTAGTAACTGCCCCAGCAAGTCCATCTCTTGGAACTTCTCTTCCATCTATTACGACTTGCTTCGCCCCTCCCAGAGATTCAAGTTCTAGTTCTTTTGTTCTTTCTTCCTTGGGAGGTCTAAAGCGCTAATTGATAACGCTTTTATAGATGGTTTTCCTTGGCTTGGATGTCTTTCTATTATCCCCTAACAAAGCCTATTCTCGTATTCTGCCATCTACAGGTTATGGGGTTACGGGTCTAGAACCATTGTCGTATGGTTCCTCCTCTCGTGTAAAGAAAGAGGTTCTCTATCTTTCGAGACTTCGTTACAGTCATCGTAATCGTAGGAGGGCTTGCCCTTGATCTTCTTAGAAAGTGAGGGATTTAATAGCGAAGCAGAAGCTACTTTTCACTCATATTCAAAAGCTAGACCGGCTGGCTACGAAGCGAGGATTTGTTCTTAGTTTCCTGGTATTACCTTCCGAACCTTCCTTGGATTGAAACGGAGCTTGCTCTAGCTTCAGAGCGAGGGAAGATGGATGGGCTGACTTGAGGCTCGGGATGGTGTGGGATAACAGCCTTGAACTGAGCTTCGTTTGATAGTACTTTCGGAATAGGCTTTTGGCTAGATTTAGGGCAGAAGCCTGAAAGTCCTCTGATTCTTACTTTACTACTTCCTTTGATGGCATCGTTCCTTAGTCTGATTCATGGCATTCCTCATTCTTGGATTTTAGCTTCGATGCAAGGGAAAAGAGCAAGGAAAAGCCCTATATCCGGAACTCCGAGAGCTAGACCGGCTACAGGCTAAGCAGCACCGGCTGAGGTATTTGAGTTAGGGTCTCGTGGCCCCAGGCCGGCTAAGAGCAGCAATTCTTACATTTCTCTCAGAAGCTACTTTCCTACTTCCTTTCCTATTTGAAAGAGCTTTCAAATAGCATGAGCGTTGAAAGTCTTCAATTAGACTAGAGCGTTAGATTCTTTTTTTTTTTTTTAGTTCCACTGATAAAGTCGAGTCTTATAAAAGAGGCCACTCTACGAGGGAAGTCCCCGGGTCGAGTCTTTGCGAGTTCATCCCAAACAAAGCGAAGCCCTTCCGGTCGGGAAGATGCAGATAAAACGCCAATAGCCGGATGTCCGCTTCTACGTCATAAGCTTTAAAGAAAAGAGCGATCAACGCTAATCAAAATTGAATAATCAAAGAAAATTAGGTATAGGTTTGAACAGTTTTTTCAATCTTTTTCTTCCTATTCTAAGATAGCTTTCAACTGAGTGGCTACCCTTTTTGTCAGATACGGGTCAATAGCCCCGTTCAGACAACTAGGGTCCCCCTTAGATCCTCCAGCATTTCGCGGAGGCAATCATCCGGCTCATGAGGCAGATACAGATCCTCCATAATATGGGTGGCGGTCTGAGAGTGCAGCTCTATCATATCTGCCCTCTCATTCTTGCAGTTCTCTTTAACGGAAAAGCATCCGAAAAAACGGAACACTAACCTAATCTCGAAAGAAAAGTTTTACTTTTATCAACCCCTATTCCTGACTTGAACAGAAGCTTCAGCTACTTGAAGAGTGAAGAAGCAGCTACCATCTTTCAATGCAATACTAAGCCAACTAGCAACCTGAGCCTGTAGCCACCCGGTATTTTATAATAGCAACCAAGCCAGCCGGCCTATATTTGAACGAAAATGCCGGGTCGCTCAGCGAGGAGAGGATAGGGTGCTCTCGGATTTGATAAGAAAGACAGGGCGAGTCATTTTGCATGTCGGAAAAAAGACAAACCATGGGCTTGAGGCATCGGTCGTCTCGGTTCTAATCCGTATATCATCCAGGAACTCACTGTTGAAATTCCGGCAACTTGTTCACTTCGTTCTATTATATAATGGATCAGCCCTCATCAAGAACTCTCGCCAAATCACAAGTCTTCCTATTACGTTACGCCAGAATGCACAACCACCGTGGGCATTCATTCCTATGCCGGGGCCGGGGGCATGGCAGATGAACTTTACTTTGCACATGCGTTCATCGGCGGCTGATCATGTAACGTCAAAGAAAAAGACCGCTTAATAAGACGCCTATTCGATCTAATAGTCGAACGAGGTACGAACTAGTGCTAGCTCGGGCGCGGTAACAAAGGTCCTCGCAAACCTCGTAGCGGAGAGGCGGCTTATTGCAGCAATTTTAATCAGTAATCATCAATGCATAAGGGAACAGCACGAAGCGATGATATGCTTCGCAAGCAAATGGGTCAATGACTAGATAGCCACGGTAAGATGGAAGGCCCGCGCTAATGCCCTTAGAGTCGTCGGTCGAATTACCGATCAATTAGATTCTTGGATGAGCGGAACATCTTTGAGACAAATCATCTCCACCCGGGTACATAGCTTCATCCAAACCATGGATCCACGAATTGTTGCCTCGCTCGAGAAAAGAGCTTCGTAGTTGCGAGTTCTGGGCCGATGAGCGATATGTAATCCTAGGATTAGAACTATGCTTTACTACTTCCATATAGTAGTTAGATCTTTTCTATTTTTTATATTTTAGGTCTTTTGGCTAGTCTTCATTTCCCTTTCTTCTCTTTTTTCAATATGGATAGCAAGAGGCCTACATGGAAGGAAGGAAAGATGGAAGGAGAGAAGGACTGAACGACAAAAGGAAAGACCTCTTTGTTTGCCTTGGAATGAATTGGTTTTTTCAACTGCTGAATAGGTTTCGGGGCTTAACTTAAGTAAGTCTTCAGTACGCTTTTAGTATCCGGATCGATAGAGACTGATCCCTTTCTACATACATAGCCCCACCCCACCAGATACATACATACTTTTTATCCTTTCTCCCATAAAGCTTCCTTTCCTGAATCTTAGCTCTTATCTTTCTTATTTATTCTGACTACTCTCACTTTAGAAACCGGGCCTGGAGAATTCAACCTTAACGTACCCGGGTAGTACGCCTGGAACAAGAAGGTTCGTCGTACAATTTCGGCGATTACAAAAAGAAAGGAGTATATCCCTCTCCCTTAGTGTCTTTCCACTTCCGTCGTTCAGGAACAAACACTTCGCCTAATTCTTTTGAATCCCGGCCCGCTTTTTCCCCACTAACTAATTACGTTACGACCACTGAACAAACTTGGTTGACGAACATAGTTTATGCGCCGCTAATGTAGCGGCTTGTCGAGCATTTGACAAACTCACACCATCCATTTCAAATGGGATTTGTCCTGTGGACACACGAGCAATCCAACCCGTAGGATTTCCTTTTCCTCTTCCCATTCTGACTTCTGTAGGTTCCCCGGTAATAGGGAGATCTGCGAGAACTCTTACCCATATCTTACCATTTCTTCGGAATTGTCCGCTCATAGTACGATGGAATTGCCCAATTATAGCTCGACGCGCTGCTTCAATGGCTCGATATGAAAGACGACCAGCTCTCAAACTTTTAGTGCCATATCTTCCAAAACCAAGTCGTGTACCGTCCGGTTTGCAACCCCTACTACATCTGCCTTTATGATATTTACTATATTTCGTACGTTTCGGATATAGCACGTCCCCTTTCTTTTTGACTATATGAAATCCACACTTTGACACCTGAGATTCCGTAACGAGTAGATACTTCCGCAGGAGCATAATCTATTTTCTGGTTAAATACATTACTAGATGTTTTTCCATACTTTCCGCATTCAGTTCTAGCTATTTCTGCACCTTCTGATCGACCTGAACAACATATACGGATCCCCTCCACCCCTTTTTTCATTACTAATCGAATATCCTTCACTATTTGACTAAAAATGGAGCGAAATGATCTTGTTTTGTTCCTCGGTTGAAAAGAGATATCTTGAGCAATCGGAGAAGCACTTTGATAAACAGATTTGATCTTGACCGACTCAATTAAGGTATTAGTCTTTGTTCTATTAGACAACAAAGATCGCATTTTTTTCACTTCGTTCAAATAAAAGTTGTACCCGTACGGAATTCTTCTGTTTCTCAGTATGATCTCTATCATCATCTCTATTCCCTTTATCAATTCTCCTATCCCACCTAGGTCTATGAATTTCTCTATCAATTTCATTACCTTATCCTTAGCCGTGAGGTTCCAACATTTTTTCCTGAATTTTCGTAGGAGTTGTTCCCGGGCATACTCAAAAAAAAGGTTCTTATACACCCCAACCCCATCCCTTGGAAAGAAAAAGGTAGCACCGAAGAAAGGAAAGAGCGAGATGGTGGTTTTTGTTGTTCCCGCGAAGCGAGGATGATCCGAACAGCGAATGAAGTGGGTCAACTTTTTGTCTTCGGCCAAAAACTTTTTCTCGCTGGTCGAGCTTTCGACAAAAAAAGCGAAACGTATTCTCTTATCTAAGCTTCTTCCCTGTGCATTAGCTCCCCCCATGGTAGATGGTTCAACCACGCCCGGTTCCACGAAATGATTGAGAACTACGACGGGGTCGAAATGCATTTGGTTCTTTGTCTTCAATAAGTATTGCATGACCGAATAATTCAAGGAAGGGCGCACCGCAGGGAGGGTCCTTTTAAGTGGATGACTCGTCGGGCTGTCGGAGGGGGACTTCTTTGAGAAAAAGAACTTGAATAACTTCGTTTTTCTGAAGGAGTCGTCATTTAGGAGGGCTATGTCATTTACAAGCCCGGCGTATTTCGGATGCTTGAAGGCCCCGCTGACCCGAAGTGATTTAGAAAGATTCTTCTTTATCGATGGTGATCGGTCATGGTATCCATAGCGTTGCTTCTTTTTCGGCCAAATCCGGATTTCGTTTTGCTTCTCCCGGTCGTCGAGCCTGATCGACTCGACTCTTTTCCCTGCCCCCCGGCCTCTCACTTCGTTTCGTTCTTCTTCTGTACCGTCGCTTGAATGAAGACACCCGATCGGCCCGACTTTCCCAAATGCCCACCACTGGCCCTTCCCCTTTCCGGGTCTGGATTTTTCGCGTCGTTTCTGTCGTCGTGGTCGACGGGGAAGAAAGAAATGAATGAATGTTCTTTTGGGAAAATGTATAATAATACACCTACCGAGACGAAAGCCAAAGGTGAGTCTAGTAGGTGGACGTATCGAACCGAAATAAGATCTAAGATTGACATCTTGATACACTGATTTACCATAATAATAAATAGAGTCAATGCGGACTCCGCCGTGGGAAGAGCCGCTTCTTTCTTGCTTGATAGGGGGGCTTCCATTCACCAGCGCAGACTAAAAGTGCTCTCCGAACCGTGCTGGATAGTCACCCATCACACGGCTCTCAAACCCAACCTGTGGTGGATCCCGGGTGACAAAGTAAAAGCCTTTGATCCTTTGCCCCATACTTTGAGATGCTCCTCCCCGCCGATCAAGCAGCGACGCTGCTCTTAGCTTTAAGTCGCTATCGTTCGGTTCGGATAAGTAAAGTCCCTTCGGTCAGTTCGCTCAGGTGATCCTCCCTTCTCTTCCCTAACGTTCAGAGTTGTTCTGGTTTGAGAAAGGAGCACCGGCCGAGCGCCCTGAATGAATAATAAATTTACAGCAGAGGTAATTGCAGATTCTTATTCGAACGAGTTGAAGCTAACAACATGTCGATTACACACCGGGGGTTGGTAAGAACTGAGGGGCAATGCCCCTCTAACCTAAGTGGGCCTACCTGCGAAGTAACTGGTACTTGAGCGGGCGGGGGGGGGGGGGGGGGGGGGGGGGCGGTTTGGTTTCGTGCAAGGCCCTCGCAGCAGGAAGAGGCAGTTGTCATTTGAAAGAAAACGCTCTTAGTTTTTATAAGGTTCCAAACCTTCGCACCCTGATGAAAAAGCCCTTTCTTTTCTATCTTATTAGTAAAGCCTAAACGTCCTTATTGAAGCCTAGCTAACGAGAAATCAAAGCGATAACGCACCTTTCCTAAGATTAGAATCGAAATAGAAGAGAAGGCCTTTCTTTCTCAAAGTAAACTTTCCCCCTTCCCTTCTTGCTTTAGAAAGATTTCAGCTAGCGTGCTGGACTAATCTAATAGAAAGTCAAGGCTCTTCTCCTGTTCTACGAATCTACAACTCTCTTTACTGAGCGAGACTCCATCTATATCCCTACTAGTGGTTATTCTTTCCAGGCCATTTGTTTGACAGCTTAAACTAGACCCCACTTTCGATTAGATAGGTTTCGGTCTTAATCAAGATAGGTCAAGGGCGCGTCGGAACGGTCGGTAGCTACTTAGTCTCATCCGAGAGTCTAATCTCCTTGTACTGCTTTTTTTCTTTTCAAAATAAAAAAGGTCGATTTAGGCTCCTTCCCTTCCCATAGCTGCGGTAGCAGGTACTACGAGCCCTCTGTCCCACGCATTTAACCGGCGTGGTTCACCGGTTCCACCGAAAACTCTCATTTGTTGAAGCGGAGCATAGTGCGATTTAGGCGCCGAGCGAGAAAGGTCTCTTCTTTCGTTTCGGTTTATTCACTGATCTGAAACTTAGCACTTGTTTTCTTATTCCAGGGGCGGCGGCGTTCTTGAATGAAGTCTATCCGAACCGAATTAGCACTTCTCAGATCAGGCGAGGCCTCTCCAGCGGAGCTGGGCGCCGGGGCCCTGGCTGCACTAGCGATTGGCACATAGGGGAGTGGTTGCCCGGCTTTCTCGGCCTGGTATCCTACACCTCGCGTTCATGATATCTACATTCAACTGTGCCCCGGAGACACGGTCGAAGCACGCCCGCCCAGTGTGCTTCTTTCACGACATGCTCTGGTCCCGGGTGTCTTCCAGTGGTCTTCTAGCGTTAGAAGAAGTCGTGTCCGTCCCGGACATCTGCAACGCCCTTCCCCGCCTTTTTTTTTTAATCTGGGGTGAAGGAAAAGACTGACCCCTTCGGTGACTTTCGCGGTCGCCCTCACTGAACCGACTTGAATCTGAACTACGATTCAGACCAAGTCTTACCGAAATTGGATTTCCTTTTCGTGCCATATGCGCTTATACTTTACTTTTGTCCCTTTTTGATTCCCGGTCCAATATGAGTTCTCGAAGATCTTCGTTTCCGTGTAGAAGCAAACTCTCCCAATTTAGGACCTCCTTCAGTGATCTTACAACGAACAGGATTCCATTGAAAATTCGTACGGAGCAATCAACGAATTCCGGCAAAATAGAAGAAGATGTGACCCAATTTTCCTGTCCTTAAAAGAAGATCTCTCTGGTTGCTTCCTTCTCCTTGCTAAACTAGAAATGATCTCTTACGACTAGCATTGCGATTCACGCATCTCGCACAACCGTGCCTGAGATATTAGTGGTGAATACTCTTGTATACTAGCCGTCTCACAGGTTCTCGTTAGCAAGGATAGAGAGACAAAAGGATAGCTTCGAAAGTAGGTAGGCTAGGGAGATGCTCAAACCGGGGCTGGATCGAATTCCTGTAAGACTTCTATCCTTTTTCTCTTTCTTTCTTACTAGATTCCCCTGCCCCCTATATTCAATTAAAAGACTAGAAAACCTCTCTTGTGCGTCTACGTACCCGTCTTACCAATACTGATTAGCTTAAGACTGAAAATCTTAGTTAGATAGCATCTATTGTATTGTCTATCTTAATTCGCTTAAAGCCTTACTTTCAACTCGGCCTCCCGGTCAGTATATCCGAGTTCTACTTAAATAGTCTCGGTTTTCATATTCTTTATCTTTGATATGTGCGGTCCTCAATCGCCGGACGGCTGCCCTCTATCCCCTTGCTTCACGTGCGTGCCCTTCTTATCATTTGTTGGCTAGCCCTTTGTATTTCATGGCATGGCTACATGTGCCCTTTGGATTTGATGGCACTTCAACCGGGGGTCTTTTTTCATCCTTCGATGCTAACTCTGAACTCATGCTTCCACCTCCAGCTTAAGCACTTCTATCGATCAATTCTGGTTCAAGATTTGAAACTGACAGCCGAACCCAACGAGTGAAGTATACGTAAGGAGTCAGAAGAAAGCAATAAAAAAAGAAAGATTTCACGGCGATATCAATTCCGTCATATCTGAAAGAAATTCCTGAAATAAATAAAGAATTCTGTCACTTCAAGAAAGAAGGAAGGAATTCCATCAATAATTGCCAAATCCTAAATTCAGTCTTCACTGATAGATAGAAAGATAAATTCTGTAAAGCAAAGAAAAGAGAAGGCTTGAAATCAAATCCATCTTAATACGAAATTTTGAAATAAAAAATCTTTCCACTTCCAGCGCACCTCCTTTCCATGCTACTTCTTTCTTTTCCACTTCATGACCAGGAATTATAGGTCGGCATTTCTTTCATTCCATCAAGAAAGGCACCTCTGGACGTCTGCTTCAACTTCAAGCCGGGGGACCATGGATCAAGATTTCTGGTTCCCTTTCGATTTTCAACTTCGCAGTCTGCTACTATTAGAGGGATATGGATTTCTTTCCCCCGGATATCGATTTATCGGGAGTGCTACTCTTTCCATCAAAGCAATCACACCCTTAATTCACACTCATTCTGCTCCACTCACACCCGAAAGAAAGCTAGCTCATCTCTCAGACTGGATCCGGTCGTAGAGACTGATTGATCGGTCACCAACCTGCAAGACCAAGAATTTGAAGAAAGATCTCTGCTTAGGCTTAAAATCTCTCTACCTCTCAAAGTCACCACTCCGTCCAGGTGTGGAGGTCAGAATCCCATCCTATCCACCCGGGCCGTCGTCACCACCTTCTTTTGTCCGATCCTTCTCCTTTTGAATGATCGTCACGCTTCTCTTGAGATCGAGATCAGCTTCCCAAGTCAGAACTAGAAAGAATAGTAAATAGCACCGCTGATAGACTTCATATGAGAAAATGGGATGATTCCTCAGGCAGTGTAGCTTTGTCGGGGTGCACCTTTGGTAGCAGCGGCATCTCTCTTTCTCTCTGCAAATGCATCCCATTGAGACTTCTCCCCCTGGGCAGGATCTTCCAACCTTTCATTCATTTCTTGATCCATCAACCTGGGAGCGAAGCCCTTCATCTTTCTCTTTTTGCTACTAATAACTGGGCTTCCCTTCACCACAAGATGCAAAAGATTGGAAGAATCGCTTGAGAGACCGTCCGCCCAACCTGTCAGATATTCCTGGACTCGCTTTGAACCAAAAGAGATGCTGCTTGATCCGAGTATGCTACTTGCGTAGTAGATCCAGCCATATCAAAGCGTCTTTCCCACTTGAGAAAAGGAGTGATTTGCGCTCGTCCGATTGAGGGCCCTTCTCGCTTAGTGGAAAAAGTACTCAAATTGGCAATACGAACCTAATGGTTAGCTTTTGATGCCACCATACCATAGGGGCTCTAGCTTACGACTATCAAAAAGAAGGCGATAGGGAAAGGCACCGCTAGATCGACTTTCAAAGTCCGGCTGGATGGGAATGATTTCCGGGGAAGAAGCCCCGGCTGCCATGCCAGCTCGATCTAAGGTGGGAAGGGATCGAGACCTTTCTCGCGAAGATGGTCTTCTATAGTTTAAAAATCTCGACTTTAGAACAAAACTACTTTCTTTCTTCCATGCCGCCGTCGAAGGCCCGACTTAAGACATTGACTTGGGTCTTGCAGCTGCCAACCTTCAAAGTAGGAGTTCGGGATCTTGTCATGAGCATGCTCCAGAGAAGGCTTTCTTCATGATCGGCCAAGTCCGAAAGCTGCAAGAAAAGGGGGCCAGAGAGAAGGTCTTTTCATCACCTCCTTTGGCTCTTATTGGTTCTCTTCACGATGATTGGTCGGGGCCTTCGTTCCCTCTTTTAAGTAGAGAGATGTTCCCGCGGCGAAGAAGTGGAATGATCATCAGAAGGAGGTGAAGGGCTTAACAGCGCCTGGCGGGAATAAGAAAATAAGGAAATTGGGTCGGGTTTGGTCATTCATTCTTGCTTTTTTGGGATTGAAGGATAAATTACAAGCAAGTCGTGTTTGGAGCGAACGAATTACCTCCTTTGAAAAAGAATTTCTTTGGTTATGGCCGATACCTATTGTTGTCAATGAGAAGATCTACCCGGAAAGGGAAAACAAGATCGGATAGTTGGGCAGGCGCTCCCCTTTGGGTGTGGCTGTGTATGGATAGGCTAAGGCACCTTAGTGTGCAAGGGGCTAAGTCGTTCATTCAAGGACCGGAGCTTTCATCTGAATTCCCCTATGTTCGAGACCATTATTTCTTAAAGTCGTTGAAGGAAAAAAGCTGGATAGAGAGGCCGGGTAAATGGTCCAAGGGTCCTTGTCCAAAGGCGGCTAAGCCCTTTCCAGCAACGTGGAAGAGGAGAGCTTGCTCAGGGAATTCAAATGGGAGACTCTCGTTCGGATGACTGTCGGTATGATGATGTGCTTGATGCTAAAGCTGCCTATTCTCGCTGAGACTCTTGTCGAATCCAATCTTCTTTCTGGAGCACCTATATGAAAGGGAAATCCGGATGAGTAAAAAGGGGCCTTCCTAGTCCTTGAAGTTGTTAGAGTTCGGACTTATCGACTTGTGTAGTAATAGAAGCGATCTTCTTTACAGGCGCCTACCACCCCTAATTGATTAAAGAGAAGGGAGCCGCCCTAGTAGCATGAGACGACAGCCTTGCATAGGAGTAGTTCTGACTCCGAGAATAGAATCTTATCCCCGCCGACTAAGCCCGGACTCTTTCGCATCGCGCTAATTCAGTGCCAGCCGTTGGTGAAAGACCTGCATGGAGCCGAGCCCTTCTCACCTACCTGCTTTGGGGAGAGTTTGATCCGGACAAAACTAGTGGGTGTCGCCTCCTCGAAGCAGCTCCCTCTCGCCCCGATTGATGAAAAAGAAATAGAATTGGAAAAGTCCAAAGAAGACTTTGACCCCGTAAGCTAAACTGGGAATCTCGT
>NC_136430.1:15205000-15212500 GCF_052849685.1 Lactuca virosa | reverse complement strand
GCTAAGATCCCGTCGCTTACAAATGCTCCAGCGTGAAATAAAGACTTTTTTAGGTACAGGGATAAATTCGTACAATAGTGCGAGGACGGAAAAGAAAACGACCTTCTTTGACGCATGTTCTCCCAATAGTGCGAGTACTGACTTGTTCGTAGAAAAGAAGAGTCCTGACTAGTATACCGTCTGCTATTCTTACTAAATCTCAAGATTGAATTGGTAGTTGTACAATTGAACACGGTATGGGAACTATACAAATTGAACACGGTATGGGTAGGAGTCAAGTGGAACATAGAATTGTTTGTAGTCAAATTGAACATAGAATTGTTTATTGACAAGTTTGTGGGTATGTGGTTTTTGCATTTCGTTCAATAGGGGGAACACGAGACCTATAAAGAAAGGGGAATACAGATAAATGTTTTTTAGATTTTGACGCATTAGTAGGATTCATTCTTTTCCTCTCCACAGATACCGAGATCTATCCTTAGATAGACGCACTAGAAAGTTGAACAGGAAAGTTGAGACTGGCTTGTTCATGAGGCTAGTTCAGGAATTAAGGTTTTCTAGTTTCAATCTATAAATACCGTTTAGCCCTCACTCGCCGGTGGGCTCACAACACTTGCTTTGTTGATTGAATCGATCGGGATGCCCTCGGGGGCATCCCTCCCTGTTGTTGTTGATTGAACAGTGGAGATTCTCATACTTTTTAGCTGACTTCTTGCTTCCTTCGTACATTAGCTGCACTAGACTGTTGAGCTATAGAGTTTAGACTGACTGACTCCATGGCACTAGTTAATAGCTATCATAGATCGTTCCGGCCAGTGATCATTTGGAAGATCACTGTCCTCCACTTGCCTAACTACAAGAGATTCTAAATCGTATCTCACCGTATTCGTTCCATTCGTTCGTCCTCACTCATGTAACTTGCCTAGCAGTTGTAAGAGCAGCAACAACAGCCAGGAAAGTCTAGCAACACTTGCTTAGAGGTCTAGCAGCACTGACCGGGAGTCCGGTAGTCCGGTCAAGACTTCTCTTGAGATCTGAGTTCCAAAGGTAGGTGAAGTAGGATTTCTCAAGACCAATGGGTGAAATAGCACCCTCCGATGAAAGAGTCCATCTCGCAAGCACTACGAAGGAAGGCAGGGAAGATCGAATCACTATCTCCGTGCAAGCAGACCTTCAAAGGACTTCGGCTAACCTGTGAATGAAAGCGAGAGGCACAGGCAGAAGTCAAGACCTCGGTCTTTCGCAAACCTATCCTATTCGCATTCCCTTCCCAGTCCACTTCATTCAAGAAAGTGGATTTTTACCTAATACCTTCAATCCTGCCAAATTCCACACTTTCAAAAGTCAAAGTCCATTCTGTAAAGACTTACAAGATAGGCATCGGACTCTAAGTCCAACTAGATTCTGGAAATCAATTTACTAATCGCAGTTTCAATTGACAAGATGCTTTTGCTCACTCTCAGTCAAACTGAATTCAGTCAATCTCACTACGAATCTACAGAAGTCAGGCAGTTGATTGCCTTCGACCATACCGATTGAATTCCCCACTTTCTAATGCAATAGAATTGAGAACTCAAAGTACATTCCTATCCCTTAAGTTCCCTATTGAGTACCGATACCGCAAGAAATCCTTCTTTTGAAACCATCCCGCTAGTCAATCCTGCCATACTGTATTTGTACAATACCATATACGATTGAATTCCTTATCTCACTACGGAATATACCCAATTGAGTACCAAAGGAGAGAGCTAGCCTTAAAGGCATTCCTAAAGTGAAAGTTGGGAGATAGCCCGTTGCCTTGAAGCGGTTTGCGTTCATTCCCCACACGAATAATTAGAAACTGACTTTGTACCATACCATATAGCAAATACCCCACATCGAAACCTATCCTCATTGATTAGGGCGCTCAGCGAGTGGCCTATCCTTTTTCAATGAAAGCCGTGGCTATCCTTGGTAAGACTTCTTTGCCGACAGCAACTTTCTGTAACTCGGGTAGGACCTTGCGATTGAGAACTCATTGTAAACAGGATTTCTTTCAATACTTGTACCTTCTAAAACCTATTTCATTCCTATCCAAATAGCCCACTTCGGCAATACGATTCCGCACTTTCAATACCAAGATTGAATTCCCTAACTCTCCAACTTGAAATACACCACTTCGAATGAAATACCATTAATGGCTTCCCTGCCTTATCTCCCTGAAAGTCTCATTTTGCACAATTCCCGCATCAAAATGGCCCTATATTCGCATCGACTTGAGAATTCTCATAGTCCTTTACTTCACCAGGATTTGAATAGTCCTCTTAGCCAAGATTGAAAGGATGTCAATCTCCCACTCTCAGTCTGGTATTCGAGAAGGAGCACTACCTAACTGAAATATCTCACTACGAAACTTCAATATAGAACTTCTAAACCAACAGACCCTGAACTCGGGTAGTTGCCTTCCCTTCCTAGTCCTAGATCCGAGTTACTAGCTTTCTAGACCGACGGTTGTAGGCCTCCCTCAGGTCGGCTTTAGTCGAGCTCCCCAACTCGTTCGACGGTACGACCTCTCCGACTAATAGACTTGATACCGTTCCGTTCCGCTCATGCTCCTTGAGAGGAAAGAAAGAGCTCGACTGTTAAGGAGAGGAAGCACTCCCTCCACTACCCCGCAAATCTAATGATGGACATGCAAGCAGTCCCGCTTATGTGAAGGCTTAGCCAAGTTTGAAGCCTCTCGAATGACTCAGCTAGTTTACTAGACCCTCTATCCGACCCCCTATCAAGTAAGGAGAGCTAGGTTGTATGACTTCCTGCCGGTCTTTGAAGCTATTAACTAATCTCTAGGGCAAGTAGGACTAGTCTTTATGGCCCTATTGATTTAGGAGTTGTTGCAACACTGGTTGTTGACGGTTGTTAGCGAGGTACGAGCAGGAGAGTGGCTAATGTCCCTCAGCCCTTGAAAGCCATTAACTAACCTTAAGAGCAATTATGGCTGGTCTCTCTCTTGGGTTAGCCCGCTTCTCTCTTTTAGGAGGAGGGAGACGACTCTGCTAATTCTTTATCAGTATGCTTAGGAAGCAAGGTTTTTAGGGCCTGGAAGGAGGGGAAGCTCTTCTTGGACTAGGAGGGGAAGGGATGGTTGTATGGCATCTATGAAAGCATTGACAACATTTCTCCTTCGATATTGCGAAGGCAAGACGCTCTATTGGCTTAGGTTTAGTTGGTACAAAATCAAGTTCAAAATGGATAGGAGAAATTTGATTGACTGATGGTACAATGTACTTTTGTACAAAGTCACTTCTCAATTCGTATTTGGTATACGAAAGTGCGGAAGGCAAGCCCTTCTATCTGACTTTGGCTTCTCAATTGCATATACCAAAAGACTGTGCCAAAAGAATTGCTACCTTTCTGTTCGATATTGAATTGACCTAGACATCGAGATTTCATATACCAAAAGAATTGTACATCGCTAGGAAGACTGGTCGTTCTTCCCCTTTCAGTCTATTAATAGCTCTAGGCAACTACCTAACGGACTAAGAAGAAGCCCAAAGAAAGAGTCTTCTTACAGGTTAGTTGATAGCTTTCCAGTGTGACCTCTGATCTTCCTTGCTCCTCAAGGAGGAAATCGATAGCCTTTAAGATAAGAGGCTAGCTCCTGTCTTGGTTGGGACAGCTAGCTTATTGGTCCACTGCCTCCCCAGCTAAGCAAGAACGCAAGAAAGCCTTCTCGCAAGCAAGCAAGAAGGAAGGCTTTTAAGATGGAAAGCCCCTATTGAGTAAGATTGCTCGCTAGTTGCCATCAGTTCAATCACTGAAATCAGTCTCATTTCACCATTAGGGAGAATCCACTTTATCCATTTCAATCTCTGTCATCGAAGGAAAAAGGGCTAGCATCATTTCTCCATTGGGGAGAGACCACTTTTGAAATGAAAGATCAACTCTTCGAAGGGAAAAGCTTCAGTGTGAAATTACAGCTATATTGGCATCGACTATGTCTCTCATCGGTTCTCCAGCATGCGAGTTCATTCAGTATCGAAGTCAGCTAGCCTTCATTCAATCAAGGCAAGTTCAATGGGATCTCCCTTGTCTCTCAGTCTCAGTTGCAATACTTGTACATGAAAGGCAGTGAAATACCATTCAATAGAAAGAGGATTGAATATCTCACTTCAATACCGATCTATCGAACTGTATACCTTCAATATCGAACTTCTCCGAGCAGTTCTAATGCCATACCGATGGAATTCCTATCCAGTAGTAAACTTCGACAGCAAGGACCGTTTCACTTGTCTAGATGGCCACATCTAAACTTGTACTTATATGCAATACCGAAATAAGTCGGGTAGTGCCCGCGATGGACTTGCCTTTCCGGCTAAGTACTTGACTTCAAAGACAGCTAGCTAGTTTCATTCAAGAAAGAGGATTTGTACCAAAAGAACAGGCTTTCTACCCCTTCTAGCGAGTTATTAGCATCTGGGAGTTCTAGCGACTGACTTGCCCGCATCTCTTGCCTTAAAGGTTTCACTGCTCTAACTAGGGTATCCCGCAGAAAGAAGTCAACTAGAAGGCAAAATCCACCTAGTCAAAATGGCAGTGACGGACTAATGTACTTGAGCCTATTTTCTCGATCGAGAAATGGCATTCTTTTATGCGCTTTCTCGCTAACAAGCCAAGCAGTCCCTAGCGGGCTATCCGTCATTAACTCGAAGAAGTGCAACAAGACCAGTATCGAACTGGGATTGCCTCTCTTTCAATCTTCGGAAGTTACTTTGTATCCCTTTCTAATGCAATATCTTCAATCAGATCTGTACGAGTGACAGGAAGAAGTCAGCTAGTTGCCATCCGCTCTGTCCCAATCTCCGGTCAATGATTGAGTCCGAACTCACCTAAAACGGCGTAGAAGGGCAAATCTACCTAGTCAAAACTCTTGTTTAGAGGAGCCCCTGAAATTTTGAAAGCTTCCTCGCCTTCACCCTATGAGTTCAGGGTGCTTTCCTGGCTCGCCTTCACTCATATCATAGGGTTGTGTTCAGTACGATCTTTAGCCTTTCTTCGTAAGATCCTGAGAACTGAAATGCCTAAAGACGGTGCTCAAGTCAGAAATGCGATCTTCTAGGGCAGGAATTCTTATATGCTAATTGCCTGAAATCCCTCTCATTTTGTCAATAAGGGAGAGGTTGGGAGATAGCTCTTAGCCTGTTGGTTGCTTGCCTGTGACTTGACTTCCTCGTACTCCTTCTCCTAGAAAGCGACTTCTTTCATTCCTCGACAGCTAGGTCTTTGCCGACTCTTAGCTTTCCAGGCGGGTTGGTGTTCAACCTTCATTCAATAGGGCTATCTATCCGAAAGGTCTTAATAAAAGAATCCCTGTAATAGAAGTTCATTCCTTAAAGACCTTCCTAATCAGTAATTTGATGGTCTTCCGTAAAGACTTTCATGCGCACCTTCCTTCATAAGGACAGGTAACCAGGCGGGTGACTCACTCGTAGGTAGCACTCTCCGATGCTTTGACTCCTTCTTTTAGTAGTTCCTTTGAAGCTAGTAACTAGAATATAGGACCCGGAAGGCGGGCTCTTATTGCTCAAACCGGAGCGGTTGTAGAGTTTAGAAATCTCATTTGAGGGGATGCCTCTAGCAACAAGCCCCTCAGGGGCAGTAGTCTCCCTCCTCAGGTCGGTCGACGGTAGTCTCCCTAACGGTCGACAGGTAGCACTTCTCCGACTAAAAGAGAGCTTCCAAGCAGGAGAGGAGCGAAAAGCCTCTCGCTTTCAAGTCGAAGGCGGGAGATGAGCGGAAAGTCTTCAAACTCTTCCCACTACTGTCAAAACTCTCGGATCTCTTTCCCTGAAGCCTCCTATCAAGTAAGGCGTGTAAGTCAACTTTCTATTGAATGGGGCGAGGAGGGCAACTACTGAAGGGCGATCTCGGCTGAAAGCAAGCTTGATTAGGGGTAAGGCAACAGGGCTTAGTACGAAGACTAGGAATGGGATCGATCGGAGAGACTTCTTTGATCTTTTACCTTATTATAGTAATTCAGTGCTACCGAATCGCCTTCTAGACAAGGATAGTGAAATAGGATCCATCGCCTTGGAATAGGATCAAAGAGGATAGAGTGAGTGGAATATGTAGGCGGTGGTAAACTCCTCTTTTCGGTAGTAGAAGGGAAGCTCGTCCTCTTATTGTTTGTGTCAATACTCAACTTCGTCAGTCTGGTTGAACAGCCTCCCAATGAGAGCGAGCCAAGACTTTGCTTGCTGTTTGTGTTTGTCCGCCACGACTGCTCAACCAACTGCTAAATCATGGGTTCTAATCCCATTTCCTCCGGAAACAACCCTTGGCAACCCGATATTTAAGGAAGCACAGCTAACCTAAGCGGGGCAGAATCAATGACCCAAGGTTTGGGAGTCAAGGAACTGGAAGACAGACACGCGGTGGACTGACCTCTTTAGGCAAGAGAGGCAGTAGGAAGAGAGCCATTAGAAAAGAAAGAAATTCAAAATGTTCCTGATGGAAGTGGCCATGGGTAGCTAAAGTGTCTGCACTTTGATTCCCTTCCCTGTAGATATGAGAGATGGACATGGAAGGAAGTAAGAAAGTTTTTAAAGATCTGATCATATAAGGGACTGTCCAAGGGACTGCACCTCCACAGATGCTATCAAAAATGATTTTTTCTCACTCTCCACTGCTACTTTGGAGTAGCCTAATCTGTAACAAAGCATCAGACCAAAAAGGGGAGCTCTGGCTTCTGCAAATGTGTTGGTACCTGGGCCATAAAAGGTAGAAAAAGCAACCAAAGCGGAGCCCTTATAGTCCCTAATAATGCCACCACCTGCTGCCATGCCATTCCTTGAAGAACCATCTGTGTTCAACTTCAAAATACCAAAAGGAGGAGGAGCCCATTTGATCCATTTTCCTTTAGGAATCTTAGGGGAGACCATAGGGATATGCATTACTTGGAAACAAATAGAATCATGAAAACCAGAAGAATGAGTGGGATAATCAAGCTGCAATGCAATAAATCCTTACACCAGTGCTTGACTTTATTGATAATAGATGAAGAAGACATAGCAACTGAATCATGAACAGATGCATTTCTAGCAAGCCAAATCTCCCAGCAACCAGAGAAGATAAAACTACCCTAAAAATCCCATTTTAGATTTGATAGAACTGCCTTGCAACCAGGTCTTAGTGAAAGCAGACATACTATCTTGAACAAAACTAGCATTAAGAACACCTTTCAAATAAGACCAAACCTGAGAGGCAGTTTCACCTTGACAAAACAAATGAAGTAAAGAATCCTGTTGACTTCTAATGCAGAAATTCAATTTATAAGGCATTTGAAAGCCCATGTATCTGAGCCTGTCATCCATAGGAAGAGCATTCCTGAGGAATCTCCAGAAGAAGAGAATAAACCCATCTTAGGAGGAAGCCACTGGTTCCATAATAGAGACCACCAAGGACTTTTCTGGCCATGAATTCTGGAAAAATGCCAATAGGAAGCAGAGGAGAAAAGACCTG
>NC_136430.1:15195000-15197500 GCF_052849685.1 Lactuca virosa | reverse complement strand
GATTCCATCTTTCTAGCATTTCATGTCTTTCTTCCTTCAACTCTAATTCATGCCATGAATTGTTAAGTCCTTCTATAATAGCTATTGGCTCTCTTCTCACCTCCCCTAGAGCCTATTGAAGAAAAATCTGAGGCTGCCCTAAGCCCTACAGTTCCTTCGCTTACCGCCTAAGATGAATCTATTGCCTCCCCTCCCTCCACGAGTAGATATTTAGTATTGAATAGTGTCAAACCCGCAATAGTCAAGAAGAAAAACTCAGGACTAGGAAAGAAAGGCAGAGACAGGGAAAGCTAGGGTGATAGCCCTATAGATGAGTAATAGGATAGGGAGCACTCCGCTACACTCATTAGGACAACAACCTCCTAACTACTATGAGTTAAGCAACTAATGGACAGACCAGACCGCATAAGACTACTGGAATAGAAAAAGAGAAGGGATTCACGGGCAGTGAAGGCAACCAAGGGAGAGGAATCATTCCATTCAATTCCGAAGCCTAGCGTCTCCTGTAAGACTCTATCACCTTAATTCTTTTGTTGAGGTTCTGGCACTTCTTCCTCCGGCCCTCTATTTACATAGCGAAGAAAGGCAAAGGCTCTTGCTCGAATGCGTGACTTATGTCTCTTTTTCCATTTATAAAAAGTAAGATGAATCTACGCTCCTCGGCCTATAGTAAGTGAATGAGAGGGTACGGGGTTCCGGGTCTTTTTCCAGTCAAAATTGACTAATAGGCAATCCCCTTTTTCCGTGATAATGTGAAAGGACTCAATTCCTTCTTTCTTCCCCAGCGAAATGTAGCAGGAACAGCCTTCCCGCAGTCGCATTAAGGATATTTTTTCTTGAAACTCTTTACTCCCGTAGCAAGTACTCATTTCTATTTAGTTGTTTTCTTACTCTATCCGGCTATTGAACCTGGTTTCCCTCTGCATATGCTAATAGAGAGTTAGACAGCTTAGAGAGCTCCTCAAAGGGCTAGTTCTCACTCTGTTTTGGGGACCCCCAAGACTGTCTTTCCCCTAGTCTATATAGGTCCAATCTCATCTGCTAGCGCTTCTTCGTTGCTTGGTCGGGACACATTCATCGATTTCTTTTCGGGCTTGCCAGTGACTTACTTCTTTTGCCCGTTCTTGCTGTCTTAAGTCGTCCTCTTTTCTTTAGAAGCTGTTAATTTCTTTCCTGCCTGCCCTAAGGCTAAGGGGAGAACTGCATGTACTAATAGTCGGATAGAAGCCTACCAGCCTACCTTGTTCATATCGAGCCGGACAGGAGAGACCCTCTTTCAAGTTAAGAGAAGCAATTCCGCTTGAAAATAGGCGCTGTAAATCAATTCAAATAGATAGGGGAGTTCCGAACCAGCAGCAAGCCCTTTCTAATGTCCTAGGCGAAGGCAGTGCAGGTGAAAGCCCAATAGATCCCATTTTTTTGATCGCTCCACATAGCTCACGACCCGGCACGAAGAAATCTCTTAGATGGGCGGATGCGAATCTGGATCTATCAACGGAGCAATTCCATTCCAGTCGTAGTCTCAATCCCATATTCAATGTGCCGTCTCCGCCGTGTCTGACCCCCTCAATCTTTCTATCCGGAGTGAGTCAGGCGGCTAAGCCTTTCATCCTGATAAAAGAAAGAGTTTTCCCACCCTCCATAAATGGAATCGGTTTGAGTGAATTACTTACCGCAGTCAAAGCCAATAGGGAAAGTCAGGTCAAGAGAGAGTCTCTTTCCGATTAGTGCATCTCGCACTTCCAATTCATTCCGAGTTAGAAAAAGTAAGTTCCTTCCCGGGTAAAGTCCTCTTAAATGGATTACTAGTTCCTTCCTTCCCAATCAATGCTAACTCTATCTTCCTCTCTTGTAATTTAGGAGATTTCCCCAGCCCATAAAGAACTGTAGTTACATACAGCTCTCAAAAGATAAAAAGAGAAAGAGCTATGACTTCAAGTAAGAAAGTGAAAGTTCAGTCCTCACCGCCAAAAAGAAGACAGCAACAATCCGTACTACTTCTCTCAGTAAATAACATTCTCTTAGTTAGAGAGTAAGTAGATAGACGGATTAGTACTTTTACCCAGGGGTAGCCTTCCTTGTCGCCAAAGAAGAATGAGAATTGATAAAGTTTTCTTGGGCTTCAATAGCAGAAGCAAAGAAGTCAAATCAATGCAGCTTTCGTGCCCAGCCTAAAGATCCTATCCTCGCAGCAGCTGGAGCTCTTGATGGCACGTTCAAGCGAGTTTATGAATGAATGAAATCAGTTGAAGGAGCGGCCAAGGACGAAAGCTTTGATTGCGTTCTGCTATGGTTGGCTTTTTTCCTTGCCTAAAACAACTATCTTCTCTTCGCGAACGGTTAAGAATCCTCTTTGTATGCGCGTTCTCTCTTGTTTATTCTTCTAGTTTTTCCTTCTTATGCTTATGGGTGAGACTCCCTTTCTTCTTAGGTTGTCTGTAAGTCTAGTTCGTGGTTCACGGGTGAGGTTACCTGGATAGGTGGGCAGTTCCTATCGGTG
>NC_136430.1:15185000-15187500 GCF_052849685.1 Lactuca virosa | reverse complement strand
AAATGAAGAACATATAAGAGATGTTGAATTCTAAGAAAGAGGGGGGATGGGGAAAGTCAAGGCCAAAGAACAAAAGACAAATAAGGGCTGCACAAGACTAAAAACCAGAGGCAGCGCTAAGGTGCGAAGGGAACGTAAAAACAACAATAGTTCCACATTAAGGTCCTTATATGGAATGTCAGAAAGATCGGTAAAGTCGAGAAGCATAGAGAGGCCTTTTAGAGCACAAGAGGCAGATTTTATTGGCTTGGTGGAAAGCAAAGTGAGGAGTGGAAAGGCGGCCAGAATTACCAGATGCTTGAGAAAGGATTGTAGTAAAGCCATTACTGTGGAGAATGAAGCCGGGAACGGCAGAATTTGGCTGATCTGGAATATAACTATGACATTAACGAGATATATAGATCTGATCAGGCTAGATCTTGTAGCTGCTGGGGGAAGGAAGGAAAGTAGGGTTTCCTTCCAGGACCGGAGAAGGTAAAACTCTGGGCGGGATGCCAGGTTTCGCCTACGCTACGGTTTCACAAGATTGAACCTTCTTTGTTCAACCGAAGAAAAGGAGTTCCAGAACACGAGGGAATGTACTTTCATCCCCAGGACCGCCCCGTCTATGTACTCGGGGCCTCCCCCGATTGCTGGAAGATGCGCGCGATACGATAAAGGCCCCTGGGAGAAACCAATGAAAAGCCAGGGTAGAGCCTCGGAGCCGGCCCAAGCGAAGATCGGCACTCGCAGGCTTGAGGAGCAGCCCGAAAAAGGGAAAGTCGTGGAGACGGCAGACTCGCCAGTCAGGCACACCGTGAGGCTGACTACAGCAGACCGGGAGGTTACAATTCCTGTTTTCCTGTTTCAATTTCCGGGAGTGAATGTAGGAAGTGCAGACGGTGGATCAGGTGTGAACATTCAACCAAAGGCGTCTTGGGGATCGGCAATAGCTAAGCATTGTGGCCATCACAGTTCCAGCTACGTATGGCTGGCGTACAACCTACGGGCTTCTTAGACAAAAGAAAAACAAGAAAAAAGTCTGCCTTCTTTGGTACCTTTAGTCCAATCTTAGACAAAGAGCAAGGAGGATATGAAGCACTGCTGGGTAGACCATGGCTCCAACCAGGTGGTTCATGACTGGGCTAAGAAAAAGAGTCTCAAGCAGGGAAACGCAGGATGGAAGGCGGAAAAGGCTTGGCTTTGTTTCACAGAAAAAGGACTAAGGAAATTGAGTTTTCGTAGTGGTGATGCTGGCGTCAGTTGACCCGGTTGATAAATAAATAAAGATTTTTTTCATTTATTTATATGCAAGATCGAAGACGCGATTCGCGCGGGTCTGCTTTTTTTTTAAGAAAGCAAGGAGGTTATTTGTTCGCTGGGCGATTCAGCGAGCCAAATCGCACTAATGCGATTCATTCGCCTACTATCCTATAGAGCAATTCAACCTCTTAGTAAGACTAGGGCTAGGAAAACTCATTCTATCTGGGGCCAGGTAGGTGAAGCGTCTAGCTTGGGGGGGCGCGCCGAATCCCTGAAAGGCCTTGGTGATTCTCCCATTTTGAAATATGAAGATAGAAAACCATAATTTTTCCAAACTTCACTTAAAGAGTCTCGTATCCATGCTGCCTCGACTTTAATTTAAACTCGATGTTTGTTAACTAAGCGGGACACCCCCAAACTCTTTCTTATCAAAGCCCTTCCCCTTGTACAGCCTTACCAGGCAGGCTGTTTTCATTATGTGTTCTTTACGGGAGGTTAGGAGTGAATTAAGCCAATGCGTACAAATAGACAGACCAGGCTCATCCTTTTATGTTGAGGTCGCAAGTCTGTCTATGATTAAGAGTCTAGGTGGTGTTGAAGCTGGCTCATTCATGCTAGTCATCTTAGAGCTATGAGTCAGAACAATGTTCACCAACTCTTCCATAGTAATCTTGTTCATATATCGAAAAAGCTTTAGAATATGAGTTTCCATTGTTATATTAAAGTCTTTTGTCTCCTCCCCAAGGTAGCATTGCCGAGCGGGCGATCCCTGTCTTGTTTATCCAGCTAGCTTTTCCCCGTGGTACTCAAATTCTATTTGTGACAGCTCCTTCGGCTCGGCTACTTTTTTTTTAAGGTAAGGTGGGATCTTTACATTCTCAATAAAAATGCCTATCTATAAAGCGCTGAGTTGAAGAGGGAACAAGTCCCACAGAGAGATGAGAAGTGGGGGAAAGAGTGAAATTACAATCTCTTCTGGAATGGAAGACCTCCCGTCCACTGACTACAAGACTGCAGCCTAACACCCAAGTTAGCTTGACGGTCAGCTAAATGAGTCCCTTCCCTCTTCACATGATGAATTTGAACTCAACATATATTGAGAAATGTTTTCTCAGGATAAGGCATAGGCGCCCAGGTTCTTGATTATTACCATTCGTCCATCTAAGTTAAGAGAACCCCTTTTTGTTTGATATGATGACTTGAAAAGAATCAAGAGTTTGGACAAAACCATGGCCATGCAGGAGAGTTTCTGCTTCTG
>NC_136430.1:15175000-15180000 GCF_052849685.1 Lactuca virosa | reverse complement strand
CGGCGGTGTAGAGCTATAGCTATAAGGAGCGAAGCTCACACACACCGGCTGATGTAGGGTGGGATAAAGTTGCCAATGCGAGTCACGCGCAGAGTTGGACACTTTTTTTGAAGCGTGATGCTGATAAGTCCACTCGATAAGATACAACTTCCGGGGCCTTATGGGGGAGGGCCGACCTTGGTTTTAGCTACTGATGACGGGGCTGCATCGGGGACCGGAACAGGGGCACGAAGCTGCTCCGTGATATTCCAGATGAGTTGAAAGACTATGATCCCCTCCCTTGACATCCACTCGCCCTAATGAATAAGCAGGAGAAAACCCATAAGCTTTTATCCGCGCCATGGCCTGCCAAAAGTAGAATCGGGGGAGGCTTTGGAAGAAAGGTTATGAACTAGAGAGGGACCTCCCTACCCCGCGGCAGATTAACTAGAGGAATGCCAGGTGATTTTTAAAGGAGGCGGTTGAAAGACCGGCCTTGAGAGGACATTCTCTTTCTTGAGCTTTCGTGGGTTACAAGATCGACTAGCACATCCAGCTTACTCTATCGACAGCCCAGCCAGATGAAGGATCAAGGAAATCGGGATCAGCTGCCTTTACTTTATTTAAGGGGGTCTTGAATCTCATGTCATCAAAAGTAGGCAGGCTTTGAACAACCAGATAAGAATCAGTTCCACTTTCAAGGGCTTTCGTCCATCTTTCGCCCATCTATCTCCGGATGCAAGCATTGATCTTGAATGGTGCAGTTATCATCTCTCTTAGGAGGCACTACCTCCAGACCTGCCCGACTTCCTCAACCTATCGGTCGAGTCACTTCCTTCCACTCGCCTTACAAGGACCTACTGGACTATCGGCTTTAGATAGTCATCTTCCTCCCCCTATCCTTCCTTTTCACTCGCTTCCTCTCGTATTTGAGTCGAGTAGCTCTTCTCGATTGCTCTCAACCGCTTCTCCTTGAAAAGGAAAGGTAGGAGCACTTTAACGACGGAATGTACATATGCGCGCGAAGGTGCCGGACAATTTAAGGCTCTTTTTGCCTTCAGTAAAACCGGGCAAAACATTGACTAAGTTGATTTAATTCGCATGAGAGGGCTTCGGGACAATCGAGGTGTCAAACATCCTCATTTTGTCTGTTCGCAACTTTCTTTCAATTGCTGGCAGTTGTCCCTGTCGGTGGACCACCCCCCCAAAAAAAATTCCTAGATTGAGCTTTCTTTTTTTTGCCAAAATGAAAAAGAAGTTCTCGCTTATTTTTATAATTTTTTTCATACTTTATTTAGATGTGGGCACTCTTCAGCCCGAGGACAATCTCTCAAATACACATTAAGATGTTGACCCTTTTTCTTTTCTTTGCTGATTCCTCTCAATGAAATTTTCCATGTTGCACTAAGTTACTTACGGATGTATGCATGCAGTCCGGGAACACTTTGGGGTAAACACCCATCCAAACAACTCCAACAAGAAAAGGTATAAATATGAAAACTTCTCTACCATTTAGATCGGAGAATTTATGGAGGAAATCCGGTTTTAAATTCCCAGAAACCACACGATTATATAGCCAAAGGGAATACGCCGCGCCTAAAATCATCCCAAGCGCTGCTAATGTGGCTACTAAGCTATTTCTTTGGAAAGCTCCTACTAAGATGAGAAATTCCCCGATAAAGCTGCTAGTACCAGGTAAACTCATATTGGCCAAAGTGAAAAAGAAGAAAATGGTAGAGAAATTCGGCATGGTGCTCACTAAACCTCCGTAATATCTAACAAGTCGAGTCTTATGTCGGTCATATAGAACACCAACACATAGAAAAAGGGCTGAAGAAACCAGTCCATGACTTAACATCAGTAGAATGCTACCTCCAATTCCCTGTATGTTCAGACTAAACATACCAATAGTCACCAGATTCATATGAGCTACTGAGGAGTAAGCAATGATCTTCTTAAGATCGATCTGTCTTAAAGTGGTCAAGGAAGTATATATTATAGCAATCGCGCTTAAAGTATAAATGAAAGGAGTGAAACAAAGTGTCGCTTCAGGAAACATGGGTATTGAAAATCTTAAAAAGCCGTAGGTTCCCAATTTTAAAAGAATTCCCGCCAAGATGACGGATCCTGCCGTAGGTGCCTCTACATGAGCTTCGGGTAACCAAATATGAACTGGTACCATAGGCACTTTGACGGCGAAAGAGGCGAAAAAAGCAATCCATAGAAAGATTTGGCGCCGCTCACTAAATTCTGTGGTTAATAAAATTTGTAAATCGGTGGTTCCTGTTTGGAAAAGAATCAACAGAATAGCTAATAGCATAAAAACAGATCCAAGTAAAGTATAAAGGAAAAGCTGATATGCTGCCTTGATCTTTCTTTGTCTCGAACCCCATACCCCTATAATAATGGTAGAGTAAGGGGTGGCCCCAAAGCGGAATTGACCGGTGGTGATTGGTCGAAGCTCCAGTAGGTAGCCACTCCCTTCTCGGGGAACCGTACGTGAGACTTCCGCATCATACGGCTCCGTCCCGAGCTTCCGTCGTCGGCCTTGTCATTAGACCACTATCTATGCATGTATTTTCAGCCTGGACTCTAGAATCTTTTGCTTCTCGGGTGGTGGCGAACAATGCTGCTTGCGTTGCGGGGGATGCCCGCCCGTAGGGCCCGGCCTGCTTCCCGCCCGAAAGAACCACTCACTAGCTAGCCGGACTAGTGGGGGGCCTATCTGGAGACATACTGAAAACCATGCCTTTCGAACCAAACGCAACGCCCGTCTTCCAAATCAAAAGAAAAAAGGGGGAAGAAAGAAGGAGTGCAGCCTGTAGAGCACATGTAACGCACAGTCGGGTTGCTCACGCAGCGGATCTCTCTCTTTTTAGATATCTATAGATAAAGAGAGAGAGGTGTGAAAGTAATAGCTTTATGTTATGGCCGCCCCCCGGCTTACGGCCTTTACGCTACTACTACTGTGATGTGAGCGGTTCAAATTGGTTTGATCTTTCCCGATCATCCTGGCCGGAACTTGTACGCAGCACTTGTACGGAGGTGCATGCATAAAGGTTTGGAACTTTTTTATTATCTGAATCTTAAGAACTGGACCCTACCCTATTCTCGAACCCTCTGCCGAGCTCCACCCTGCCCGCATTTCTTTTTTTTTTTTTTTTTCTTTTTTGAAGGGGCAAAAGAAATGTCTCCACCTGCTGCCAACAGTCTTTCTTCGGAATTCTACTGAACGGGTCGATCCTCCCCCCCCCCCCCGTTTGTTTTAGCAACTTATCCTAAGGTCTCCTCGCCAAGAGCTCCCCGGCGACGACAGAGGAAGCAACCCGCCTGCTGTGGCGGGGCGGCTTTTTTCTTTCACAATAAGACCTGGACGATTATCCCTACCCTCGGTAGCTTACGAGTTTACGTCCATCCCTGGTCGGGTACAGTTTCCTTTTTCTTTCTCCCTTGTAGCCGTTACCCGAATTCGCGCAAGTGTGTCCACACCCCCCAAACTGACTTGACGAGGAATCCATTCTCGCGAACAAACACAACCCCTACACACACCTAGGAGCACCCCTTCCTGCATATCCATACAAGACCCGAGTAGGCGGGTCGAGGTCCTACGAGGTACCCACTACTCGGAGTACCCTCCCCAAAGGAAAAAGATGTGTTTGTCAGGTTCGGTTCTTCTTAGTTGGGTTGGGCGGGTTCGACCAGAAATGCTATGCTTACACACAAGACTACCCCTCTTCCCGAAAGCTTCGCGGGGACTACTTTACGACGACGGACGACCGCCCGTAGGGGGTTTACTGTACAAGGCCCCTGCAGAGGAAAAGCTTGATCCCAGCGAATATAAGATGCTCAGCTCCGCACAACATAGGGATTAGCACGCTTTCGGGAAGAACATAGAATAGTAGAGGATCCAGCATGCGGAACACGGCGATCATTAGAAATTCACGAATTAGAGATGCTGTAATATACTCTTTCCCATAACTTCTCATACCAGACCAACCCACTAAAATGCAAATAGGGATCAGAAATGTGGTCAATATCACGAAGAATAAAGAGATACCGTCTATACCCAAATAAAAATGGATGTTTTCATAAGGAAGCCATCGAAGGCTTTCCACAAATTGAGATTTGGCCGTAGAAGGATCGAATTGTATCCGAAGAACAGGGGAATACAAAAAAGTAATAAGAGAGGCGCACAGACCAATCAATCGTATCGGTCGTATTCTTGAATTTGGAATGAAAAGAGGAGTAATGCTTCCTAGCACGGGACACAGAATAAGACCACTTAGATCAGAATAGCATTCACAGAAATGTTCTAACATAGAGTAGAATCTAACATTGAAGAGATTAGTTGACAACAGTCAAAAGATGGGCGCCTAATTCCAATACAATAGGGGTCTACCAGTGCAAGTCAGCTGAACACCGTGATTGATGAGTGGGTAGGTGGGTTAGGTGCACCTCTCGCCCAGTGGGAAGTCATGAGGCTAGTCTCCCCCCCCCCTGAATGAAGAAGTAGTAAGGCCCCCTTCCCGCGTATGCGCCTTGATTTAGTATTTAGTTTCTATTTTGATTCTTTCTATTTTTTAATGGGAATCTTTCTAAAAAAATATATCTGGCAAAACGCAATTCGTCGAGTTCAATCCAAGGTGCACCTTGCCTTTTTTCAGGTAGCTTTCTTACGCCTATTCAGCTAGGGGGCCATTGGTCATAGCTTCAATTCGTCGAAGGAAAAAAAAGAAGAGAAAGAAAGGGAAGTTTTTTCTTTCTTTCAATCCAAATAAGAGAACAAAGAAACCACTCAAAAATGAAAGTTAGATAAAATCAAGAAGTTTCAGTAAGAACTAGCACTAGACTTCTTCCCCCCTTTCGACTTTTCCTCTCTCCTTTAGTTTGTGCTTCCACCCGGGCTTTTCCTTCTGTTTTATAGAGACGGAAATTCTTCTAATAATTCATGTAGAAAGGTGAGGCATTTTCCCCGGCATACGGAAAAAAATGAAAGGATGACGCAAAAGACGAGTAAGGGA